>NW_027555847.1:327153297-327165797 GCF_003287225.1 Phascolarctos cinereus
TTCAAATATTTTGTGATTCAAAGAATATCAGGTTATATAAATATATAATTTCGTGAAGCATGGATTATTTTAATTATGATTACCGTAGCTTTCGGATGGCTTATCGGATAGTGGCCGGGAAAGAAAAATGAGATGAGAGAACTTTTTGAAATGATTTTCATTTTTCATAGAAATCTTCCAGCATAATGTGGTTTCATGTCAGTGTCTTATGTAGTCAGACAAGTGCATATTTTATGCCTGGGCGCAAAGGGCAGCATTAATATGATAGCTGCAGTCCTGATGCTCTAGGATAAGTTAAGCTCTTAATAGGCTAATCAAAGAGATGGAAGCGTGTGTTTTTGATTTACTTCTGGCCACTTGAGACGTGCTAGACTCGTAACCCTGCGGAGACTTCTTTATCGGTGTGTGTCTGTGTATATATTGCATGGCACAGAGTTCAAAGGGATTTTTTTTTCGTGTTTTATTGGAAACTCGCCTCCTGATGAAGTGTATGTACAAGTCCTGTCTTTGCTAATTTCTTTCATTGTTGTACCAGAGGCAAAGAGAGGGAGATAGGAAAAGATAGAGGGAGAGAGACAGGAGAGAGAAGGGGGAGGGGAAAGAGAGAGAGAGAGAGGAGAGAGAGAGAGAGAGAGAGAGAAGAGAGAGAGAGAGAGAGAGAGAGAGAGACAGAGAGAGAGAGACAGAGAGAGAGAGACAGAGAGAGACAGAGAGAGAGACAGAGAGAGAGAGAGAGAGAGAGAGAGAGAGAGAGAGAGAGAGAGAGAGGAGAGAGAGAGAGAGAGAGAGAGAGAGAGAGAGAGAGAGAGAGAGAGAGAGAGAGAGAGAGAGAGAGAAACAGAGAAACGAGCGGAGAGTAAGTTTCTTAGACCCTTGTTTTTATTTGAGCTGCCGGTGCAACGCATTTGGGCCAAAAGCCAACTGTCTGGGTCACACGCGTTTTATCCAAATAGATTTAGCGCTGCTGTCTGGAAATGGGCTGCTGAATGTTAACTTTAGGATCAACTCAACCAGAGCAGCTCAGACTGTTCCCCTCTGTCTCAGGAGGGGGTAGATGGGTGTGTGTGGGGGGGATTATAGGGTTGTGTGTGCGTGGGGGGTGACTTCTGTTGATTTTTTTAAAAGGCAAGCTGTGTGTTATTTCCAACATACTCATTTACACCCAGAATCCTTGCCCTGATTTTCTTTGCTTTTTGCTACTTCCTCACCCATTTTTTTTAAGGTTATCCTTTACTCCTGTTGATTCGTCTGGGATTTTAGGTGGCAGAATGACAGGTTTTAGAAAGCGTGGCAAGGGAAGTGAAAAAGGTGCTGGTAGTAGTAGAAAGGCAGAATGTTGAAGGGAAATGACTTTGAGGCTCTCTACAGTTGTTTTCCGGCCAAGGTGGTAGCCACTGTACCCCTGGTTTGTATGATTTCAGGTCTTAGCTTTGATTGTCTGGAGTGTGTGTGTGTGTGTGATTTTGGATATTAGAGGTGCGAAGAACCCTTTCATTTTTTGCTCATTTTGCCTAAATCAAACCCTCTACCATGCTACAAGTGTCTTAAAATGAGGTCTGGGTAGCGATATTTATGTTTTTGTGACTCCCAGGGGGAAAATCTCTAATCTCTAGGCTTTTGAAACACTGTAATGCTTTTCATGTCCAGTCCAATACCTGTAAGATTAATTCCTACTCTAGGTCCCTCCCCTCCTCATTTCCTTAGCAACCACTCCTAGTACTCACTACTGTCCAGTTTAAGAAGGCTGAGTCCCAAGTTTCACCATCTCTGACTTACATGATAGAAGGAAAGAGAGAGAGAGAGAGAGAGAGAGAGAGAGAGAGAGAGAGAGAGAGAGAGAGAGAGAGAGAGAGAGAGGGAGAGGGAGAGGGAGAGAGAGAGAGAAGCGAATATGCCTAATCGTTTCTGTTGAACTTAAGTTCCAGAGAAAACAACCTTCTGAGAACAAGTTTTTGCCCAAAAGCCTATCTTGACAGTCAACCATGTGTAGCTGACCAGGCTGGGGGTGGGGGTTTCTTTTGCAGACAGGAGTTGTGGAAAATGTGTGTTATCCTTGTTGTCTGGAAGGAAAGTCTAGGGTTATTTGTAGTTGAATGATGACTTTCTGTACAAAAGCCCTTTTCTTTTTGCACATTCACCTGCATTTCGTGCTTGGTGGGAGATAGCTTTTTAAGGTTTACAAAGAAAGGAGGAGAACTTTGTACTTGGATGGCTAAATAAGGAGAAGCCAACTTTAAAACACAATTAATAAGTAAATAAGTATTGGAAAAGAAAAAGCTGTCAAGGAGTGGCAACTTTATCTTCTCCACTTTGGAGACCCCAGGAATGACTGGACACCAGTTGCCATACTAATCAGATCCTGGGGTGAGAATGGAGGAAGGAAGCCCCCTAGGAGAGTGGTTTACCTGTTGCTTTAGCTGCATATTAATAGCTCATGAGAGGAAGCCATGACCTCAGCTACACTCTGATTAGCGTGAGCAGGAAGTTACCAGGGAAGGGAAAGGTGATTTGTCATCGGAAGCTGACAACAAATGCTCTCTTCTTAAGGCAGGTTGCTGAGGCTAGAGAGACATTTACCAACAGCTTATCTCACCTCATTTCCCATCTAGCTGGTATAGCTTTGATCTAGGGAAACAAGTAAGTGACGCCTTAACTTTATGGCCTGATGATTTGTGGTGACTTTATGCATTTTGTAAATGGAGTTCTTCATAAACAGAATCAGCTCCTTTGAGGTTCTTGTCTGCTTCAAGAGTTACCTGGACTTAATGGATTTGTGTAAGCCAAGAAAAATTGTTTCGTACCTTTTTATTTTGGAGAGGGCCAAGAGGCCATGGGTGCTTATACAGTTCAACCTATTCAGGGTGACCTATTTGAAGGGAAGGTTAGCTCTTCCTTTGAAAGAAGATGGGTTGGATGACTGCAGCTGTTACGCAAAGAGCTGCTATATTATGATCAGTGGAATCTTCTTCTCCTGTCCTTTCATGTCAATCTGATCTTTGACCTGTGGACACCACATCTGGAAAGTTCAATGTCTCTATTCATCTGTTGATGGCCCCCAGGCCAATCAGGCTCTGGAGAGTAGCAATTATGAGGGTGATTTTTCTTAGGGAGGGAAACACCTGCCCACTGGAGAGTAGGATGACCTGTTAGTTTCCGTCTTGTGGCTTCCCAACAGCAGCTAGATGGGAAAAGCTTTAAATTGTTGCTGAGGAGGGCTAAACCTCTCCCCCTCCTTCTCTTCCCATCAGCACTTAGTCACTAAGTGCTAATTTTCCTGAGATCTCCAGGCAAAGGTCACTAGACATGAGGATTTAGTAATTAAACTGAAAGCACAGTGAGTCTGTTTCAACTAAACCAACATTTATTAACTTTTTTTTTTAGGCAATTGGGGTTAAGTGAGTTGCCCAGAGTCACACAGCTAGTAAGTGTCAAGTGTTTGGTCTGAGGCCGAATTTGAACTCAGGTCCCCCGACTTCAGGGCCGGTGCTCTATCCACTGTTCCACCTACCTGCCCCTAACCAACATTTATTAAGAGACTACTTTTGTGCAAGACACTGTACCAGGCTTTGGGAATCCAGAGACAGCCACCTTCCCCAATAGTCTCTGTCCTCAGAGCAATTTACATTCTACTGGGACTGGAAGTAGTGCAGTTGGGAAACAGTTGCATATTAGACTTATCCTCACAGCTGCTGGCAATATTCTTATTATTAATATCAAATATTATCTCATTGGATCCTCGCAACAACCTGGGGAGGCAGGTGCTATTATTACCTCCAAATTATAATTGAGGAAACTGAAGTTGTGACTCACTTCCAGTCACACAGCTAGTAAATGTCTGAGGCCAGATTGGAACTCAGGTCTTCCTGAGTTCAGCTTCATTGCTCTATCCACTATGACACCTGGCTTCTGGTGTAGAGGAGCATTTCCATTCATTTAATCCTGACTAGCTGTATTACAAATTTGTGTTAATAGTCACAGGTTCAGGGTATAGGAGATCAAGTATAGATGAATCAGAATAAACCCATCAAAACTACTAGAAAAAGCTTAATCTTCTGATTTTGGCTCAGTAACATCATGTGTATATATAAGGGACTTATCCTCAAGTATCACTGAATTTCTTAAAATACCATAGTGGTTTAGTGATTTAGAAAGGAGTGGATATTAATGTACATTATTCCTGTAACACTAATTACATTTTAAAACCTTGTTATAGCAATACTTGGCATTTTTATAGTGCTTTGAGTTTGGCCAAGTTCTTTATACACCTCTTATTTGATCTTCACAATAACCTTGTGAGAGATGGGTACTTATTATATTATACTTATTTAGCAGATGAGGAAACTGAGGCTCAGAGAATTAACATGATTAGATGGTAAACATTGGTACATTATGTTCATTTAGGCAGTATCTTCTAATGGGTTGGGAACCAAAATGTGTGGTGGTGGTTTTCTTTTCTTTTTTTTTTCTGTACTCTGTCACTGAATACCTGTTTGGCAGGGAAAGTAATTCTATCTCTCAGTTTCTCCCTCTGTGAAGTGGAAATGGAGATAATAATTATTATGAGTAATTAGAATTGTATCATCTAATTCAGAGAAAATGATTTCAAGATAATATTATTTGTTGCTACTGAAAACTGATTACATCCTCAAGAGACATTAATCTTAAGTGAAGGCAGTGTTGTGCACTGGAATACTGAACTTGAGACTCAAGTCAGATTTGGGTTCAAGCTCTGTGACACAGTGTGTGACCTTGGGCAAATCACTTAACATCCTGAATCTTAATTTCCTCATCTATAAAATGAGGATAGTGGTATTTCTACTATCTTTCTCTTTTCCCTGACTTCCTCAGTGATTTCATCCATTCTTTCTGTGCAGATGAGTCTTTGTTTTCTTCACTTCAGTCCTTCAGTTTTAACTGCATGTTGAACATCTCCACTTGGATGCCCATCACCTCCACAAACTCATTATTTTCTTTCAGTTTTTCTGTTGATAGTGCCATTATCCTCTCAAGTCACCTGGGCTTGAAATTTCAAAATCCTCTTTGGCTCTTTGCTTTCCTTCACACCTCTTCTCCCCCACCCCTGTTCCATCCCCCACATCCTACAAAGCTGATTCTCCTTCCATGATGTTTCTCCCTCCTTTAGTTTAGGTCTTTGCCTGACCATTTGCAAGAGCCTCCTAACTGGTCCTTCAGGCTTCCAGTCTCTCTTATCTCCAACTTTGTTTTTCACACAACCCATGGACAAGTCAGCCCATGTCACTCTGCTCAAAAACCATCAGTGGTTTCCTGTTAAGGCCCTCTACTGTCTGACACCAACCTGTGTTTCCAGCATTATTTTCCATCGTCACTTCCCAGACCCCATTGTCCATCCCAAATGGATTGCTAGCTATTCCCTGATCTTGCCCTGCCACCTCCCATGTTAATCATATCCTCATCTCCCATAACTGAAATTCATTCCCTCTTTAGCTCACTGTCCCAGCTCCCTTTGAAATACCTCCATGGAAGTTGCACCTGATTTCCTCCCCTCCACTGAAAGGGGTTCTAGTCCTCTTCACATTTTCCTCAAGAACTTAGTCTGAATATCTCCTTTGCTCTCACCCTATCTCAATTTGCATCATACCTGTGTACATGCCATTTTTCCTTCAGTAGAGGAAGAATTCTTCTTTGCAAGTTTATTATAATACAAGCATTTTGTAAATGTTAACGCACTATATAAATGTGTGCTATCATTGTTTGTATTCTCATGATGCTTTGCACATAGATTCCTAATAAATACGAGAAAGTGCCATGTGGTTTTAAACAAAAGAAAACAAAACACTAGATAACAGTCCTGGTCCTGCCTCTTAGCAGTTATCTGTGATCTTAGGCAAGTCACCAAACTTTTCTGAGCTTCAGTTTTCTCCTCTCTAAAATGGGGCTAATAGTATCTGCCATGCCTACCATATAAGAATTGAATAAGATTATTTATGTGAAAACATTCCTTAAATTAAAAAAAAACTAAAAAGATGCAGAGGTGGTAAAATAATTGTTTAGATAGCTAGTGATACAGTGGATAGAGTATTGGAAAGAGAGTTAGGAAAACCTTAATTCAGTCCAACCTCAGGAACTTACTAACTATGTGACCTTGGGCAAGTCACTTCACCTCTGCCTTCAGTTTCCTTATCTCTAAAATGGGGATAATAACAACACTTACCTCCCAGGTTTTTGTGCGATTAAATGAGATATTATTTGTAAAACACTTTGCAAACCTTGAAGTGCTAATGTTAGCTATCATCGTCGTAATTATTATTCATTGAATTAATTCATTTAAAAAAACAGGGATGAAAATTTTCTGATAGTCATGGTTGTTTTTATGTATTGTAGCACTCAGTGTATTTACTCTGAGACATAGTCAAGGAGTGAGGTATTCCAAATGTGTGTTCAGTTAAATAAAGGAAGCCTATTTCTTTATATACCAGAGACTTTTTTATTCTCACTATTTTGGATGGAAATCTTTCTAGAGTGTATCTGACATTTCCCTGCTTTCTTAAACAGAGCAATCCAAACATAATCTAATGTTTTTTTCAAAGTTCATCATCATAAAGATGACTTATACGTTGTTCAGTCATTTTTCAGTCATGTCCAACTCTTCTTGACCCCTTTTGGGATTTTCTTGACAAAGAATAGTTGGACATTTCCTTCTCCAGCTCACTGTACAGATGAGGAAACTGAAGTGAACAGGGTTAAGTGACGTGTCCAGGGTCACATAGTTAGTAAGTGTCTGAGACTGGATTTGAACTCAGAAAGAAGAGTCTTCCTGACTTCAGGCCTGGCACTCTATTCACTGAGCCATCTAGCTGCCCTATGACTTACATAGCCCTATGATAACTTAATATAATGTAATATAGTTTAATATAATGTAATATAGTGACACCTGATACCTTCCAGTGCTATTTAGATGTGTAAGGCAATTTGATTTTGCAGTGAATGATTCCAGATTGTTTCTTGACTTCTCTTCTCTCCCCTCTCTCCTTCCTTCTTCCTCCTTCTCCTCCTTCTTGTTCTTGTTCTTCTTCTCCTCTTCTCTTCCTCTTCTCCTCTTCCTCCCCTTCCCTCCTCCCCTTTCTCCCCCTCCTTTTTCTCTTCCTTCCTCTTCTCTCTTTCTTATTCTTCTCTTCTCTCTTTTCTTGTCATTCTGTTAGCTGTCAGTGAATGTGTGTCTCTCTCTCTCCAGCAGCCCAAAGAGCTATTTGAATTTAACAACTTCTGATCTGTAGTCTAGGGAACCAGGTTACCAAGTTTGTTTTAGAATCATCAATAAAGTAAGAGAAAGAATGCCCGAAAGAAGTTATCTTCTTAGGAGCATTAGTATGGATTTTTATGGCCATTTTGACCATTCAGGAACTTTTTTTTTTGCTTGCTTGCTTGTACTATGGATAGTTGAGGTTGCTGGATTCGTGACCTCCACATAAGTGAGAGATTACTGTAAACTGTTTTTTAACTTTTCAACAGCTTAGTTTGGGCTACTGTTCGGGTGTATGGAGGCAGCTGTTATATGTCACTCTATATTTACAGATGTGCGTTGTCAGAGAAACGATAGCAATCGCCGAGTGCAACAATTAATACATACAGTCTCTGAATATGAATTGAACTGAAAATGTGTGTTATGGAGTGCAACTGCCTCCCATCTGCCCTTAAGACTTTACTGACTTAGAAAATGCATGCAATTTTTGTTTTAGATTTTATAAAAAATGAGAGTGGGTGAGTATTATCCTGCCCCATCCCAGAGATTTAGACATATACAAACACACGAATATGTATACAGATATCTATGTATCTGTATATATCATGATCCCTCTTTTGGTTCCTTCTTTGGCTATTAACTAGGTCTGGCATTGTTCAGATAAAAATACCATTTAGGTTTCTAGCTCCATGTTTAGTCTTGTGGATGTTTATTTAGACTATAAAGAACAACAATGGTCTAATTGAATTCCCCCAAGTTATTTTGTAATTTATGTACTTTGGCAAGCATTCTGTCATATACAGTGGATCTGTCCATCCAGATTATTGTATTTTGACTTTATTTTTTTGGGTGTTCTAGGTACAAAAATGGCCCTACTTCTGCAACTATCCAGCCTAATAATGCCTTACTGATGAAAATTTTTACAACGTTATCTTTCTTTTTTCATTTTGGATTGAAAAAAAAATGAATCCAGAGAGAGGAGAAAGTACAGGATGTTGGAAACAAGCACCTGCTAAAAAGTGGAATATCTAATAACTAAATTTTCAGTAAATAGCAAACAAAACTGTTATGCTGCGATTCTGGAGTGGTGATAATTCTCTAGCAAGTAGGTAGCCCTCCAACAACACATCCAGTTTTTTCTAAATTATGGAAATTTTGTGGAAGACGTTGACCTGGATTTTGAGCCTCGTCATGGCTTCATCGGAATTTCACAGTGACACCAGGCTTTCATACCGCTCCCAAGGTAGGGTTCCTCCTTTTTCAAACGGTGAGAGATCTGATGCAATATCAGAGTAGTGGTGATTCATTCTAGCAGATGAAGAAGAATGTCTTGGGAGAATGTGGCCACTGAAGCCGAGCCTTCTTATAACTGATGTTAAATTAGGGCAACAGGCCTGGGCCCAGCCTATATAAGTTTCTTTTTAAGCAGATTGTCTTTTTGGTAAGAAGTATGATTATAAGAGTAAATCTTTGCGACACTCTTTTTTCCCCTTTTATTATAAGTTAAACTTTCTTTTTTAAGTCCATGAGTGGGATTTGCTGTTAAAAAAAAAGTTTTGTAAATTACCCATATGACAGAATTCCTATCCAGTGTCACGACACAAATTAGGGAGCATTGAATAAATGATCTCCTTAAGTCCTAGGAGACTTCTCATGCAGGGAGCGTCAAGAATAATAAGCCGTAGTCTGCAGCATTCACTAAAGATTAATTGTAGGACTTCATTATGTTTACAGAAGGTAGGAATTCCACTTCTGGAACTTAACTTCTTCTTAGTCTTCTCTGCCAAACTGAGTGCCCTTCTTTTGGAGAGGACACATGGCAGGGTTTGACAAAAAGCAGGAATCAGTGTATGTGTGTGTGTGTGTGTGTGTGTGTGTGTGTGTGTGTGTATGTAACGAAACACAGAATTATATATCAAGTATATATACATGTACATTGGCTTATATGTACACACAGGTATACATATACATATGTGTATATAAAACTGTTAGGCTGCAATTCTGGAGTGGTGTGTCAGTTGTCTAGCAAGTAGGTAGCCCTCCAGCAACACATTCGGTTTTTTCTAAATTATGGAAATTTTGTGGAAGACGTTGACCTGGATTTTGAGCTTCGTCATAGTTTCATTGGAATTTCACAGTGACACCAGGCTTTCATACTGTTTCTAAGGTAGGGTTCCTCATTTTGCAACTGGTAAAAATCCCCCTAGAATCACACACACACACACACACACACACACACACACAACACACACGCACACACCATATTGGTTCCTGCTTCTTGTCAAACTCTGGCAATGTATCCTCTTCAAAAGAGGGGCACTCAGTCTGGCAAAGAAGACTAAGAAGCAGCTAAATTTTAGAAATGGAATTCCTGCCTTCTGTGTATGTTATGTATATGTATTTGTGTATATATGTATGTATGTTTATACATACAGATATACAGACAGAATCCCAAAAGTCTTAGTACACTTTTAAGCGAATGGAGCTTAAAATTTCATGAAGACCTTTGGAGCATCCTGTATATGCCAATAGTTAGTAGGCATGAGCCATGCAGTTTACCACGTTTGAATTGGTAAAGCAGGATTTGTAGAATAGGGATGGACAGGGAGAATATTGGGCTTACCAAGCTCACTAGTGTTCAGCCTTTCATTGTTAAGAGAAGACTGACCAGTTTTCCAGGCTGATGGTCATGGTCTTTCAGAAGGCAGGATGATGAATTTTTACTGTCTAGAGAGCAGTCAGGACACAAGGACAAGAAAGGACATCTTGATTCTCAGGTCTGGACTCTGCTGAAAATGATTCTGTTTCCAGTTTCCAGGAATTTAAATCTAGGGATTAGAATTAGACAGTGGAGCAAAAGTCATTGCCAATAAGTCTCTCCTTCCTTTTTAGAGTACTTGGCTCCCTGTAATCTATAAAACGGACTTTCTTATTATGGAAGGGCCCTTTCAACAGAGGTGAAGGGTAAAGTGAGCAATACCAGGCTATAGAGTTAATGCTGTTAGTTCTGTGCCTGGTGTCTGCTGTCCAAGTCTTCATCTCTACCAATTTAAATAGCATAAAGTCCCTGATCTATGCTTGCTGATGTTACTAAGCAGTGAGCAAAATACCACCTTGCTACATGAACCAGTTTGATGCTGGTAGTTATAAGAAGGCATGCTTTTCCGACCCTCGTTTTCATGAGGGCTCAGTAAGAAAGTCTTTCAGGGGATAGTGATCTAAATTTTTAAGGGTTTTATAGAGCAGAGCCAAGACTGAGGCTTGTATGTACCAAATGAAGGTGTCAGAAAGTAGGTAATGGAAAGAACAGCTCACGTGGATGTAGCATTTTAAAATGGACAGAATGCTTCCCTCCCAATGACCCTGTGAGGTAAGTAGAGCAAGTATCATTAAGCCCATTTTACAGATGAGAAAAAAGAGGCTCTGAGAGTGCCTTTGTATTTTACAGCCAGGAAGGATTTAAGAGGAAATTCCAACCCAGCTCTCTTGACTTCAAGTCCAGCACTCTGCCCACTATGCCATTCTTTCCCTTAGAACTATGGCTTTTAGCACGTAATTTGGTCTAGAGGAAATTATATCATCTCATCCCTTTCCTGTCTCTTTCCTTTTAGTTATGGTTTCACGAGAATTTATACTCGTAGGGGAACTTATTGCATTTTTTTGTGGGCAGGTGTTTGCATTCCCTTAGCCTAGGAAATGGGGGGCATCACAGGGAAAGGTAAGGACAGTAGAGAACTACTGTTTGGGAAATGTATGTGAAGGAAGGTGTAAATACTGTGAACTAGTCACTTTTTGGTAAGTCTGAAGACTTTTTGGCTAGCTCTGCAAGGCATTATTGGGTAACTCCCATGCCAATCAATTTTGCCTTTGGTTGCCAATGGGTTTACTTTAATTTTGATGGAAAGTTTTCATGCACATAGCACAACTAGGTCTCTCAAATTCACTTAAAAAATTAGAAAGAAATTGGTGTGGGAGAAATTCACCCAGTAGTGTACTGGAACACCATATGACTCCTGAGAGCCAATTGTTAAATTTCCAATGGGAGTACTTACACCTCAGAAATCAGAAAATACTATAAATCAGGGCTTGATTTATTATTTTGTGGATTGTCTAGATTTAAGCAAGTGATGGAGAAAATGTCAATAATTCAGATTAAATTTTAAAAATGTGTCATGCATACATTCCCCTCCCTCAAGAGCTGGTTGTTAAACATTAATGCTTAATATACCTTCTGAACCCATCCCACTGCAAATAAATATCATTTTGATAAATTAAATGATTAGGGTCTTGTTCAACTTTTATCCATTTCCCCTCTTTGTTATATATTTTTTTCTGAATGATTTGTTTACCAGTACCTCACCTCCCTTATGCTAGTGAGTGGGTTTAACAGTGTGGCATTGTTTGTACTACTGCTTGGTTCTGTTCCATTTTCTTCTCTTTCATGCCTCTCTCCTGGACTGTTCTACCTTGTGATTACAAAGAGGAATTCCTGTCGTACCTTGAACACTACCAGCTCACCATCCCAATCAGGGTTGATCAAAATGGAGCTTTCCTCAGCTTTACTGTGAAAAATGACAAACACTCAAGGAGAAGGAGGAGTACGGACCCTATTGACCCACAGCAGGCAGGATCTAAGTTATTTTTTAAACTCTCAGCCTATGGCAAGCACTTTCATTTAAACTTGACTCTCAACACAGATTTAGTGTCCAAACATTTTACCGTGGAATACTGGGGGAAAGATGGGCCCCAGTGGAAGCATGGTTTTTTAGACAACTGTCATTACACAGGATACTTACAAGATCAACACAGCACAACTAAAGTGGCTATGAGCAACTGCATCGGGTTGGTAAGTGCGTGTGACATATTTGATTTCTGCTACGAGGAAGAACACGTTTTCCCAGGAAACAGTACACAATTTTTTTTCTCACAACAGGGTTTTAAAAAATTCTCCATTCTGCTATAATGGCACATGCGCATTTCCAAAATAAGCATTTCCAAAAATTTTGCTGTGCAAAATAATGAAAAATTGGGCAATAAAACCCAGAAAGTTTGTGGGGACAGTGGGGTCAGGGGCACAATGGGGCCTTAGACTGCTGCTTGGGCAAAGGCAGTTTGTGATGATGTGGACCATCCCTTCTCAACTCATAGCGACCACTGTACCAGAAGATACACAACAAATTGGTGCTTTACCTTTACAAAGATCTGAAGTTTGTGGAAACGAGTGTCAGAAGGGTTGTACCACATGAGTGAATTATTATGAAGTGGTTCTGTTTTCTGC